>NC_069501.1:1106511103-1106523603 GCF_027579735.1 Bombina bombina
CCACGCAGGACTTGGTATGCAGATCTGGTGAATATGTCATCGGCTCCACCTTGGAAGCTACCTTTGAGACGAGACCTTCTTGTTCAGGGTCCGTTCGAACATCCGAATCGGGTTTCACTCCAGCTGACTGCTTGGAGATTGAACGCTTGATTCTATCGAAGCGAGGATTCTCAGATTCTGTTATTGATACTCTTGTTCAGGCCAGAAAGCCTGTAACTAGAAAGATTTACCACAAGATTTGGAAAAAATATATCTGTTGGTGTGAATCTAAAGGATTCCCTTGGGACAAGGTTAAGATTCCTAAGATTTTATCCTTCCTTCAAGACGGATTAGAAAAAGGATTATCTGCAAGTTCCCTGAAGGGACAGATTTCTGCCTTGTCTGTGTTACTTCACAAAAAGCTGGCAGCTGTGCCAGATGTTCAAGCTTTTGTTCAGGCTCTGGTTAGAATTAAGCCTGTTTACAAACCTTTGACTCCTCCTTGGAGTCTCAATTTAGTTCTTTCAGTTCTTCAGGGGGTTCCGTTTGAACCCTTACATTCCGTTGATATTAAGTTATTATCTTGGAAAGTTTTGTTTTTAGTTGCAATTTCTTCTGCTAGAAGAGTTTCAGAATTATCTGCTCTGCAGTGTTCTCCTCCTTATCTGGTGTTCCATGCAGATAAGGTGGTTTTACGTACTAAACCTGGTTTTCTTCCAAAAGTTGTTTCTAACAAAAACATTAACCAGGAGATTATCGTACCTTCTCTGTGTCCGAAACCAGTTTCAAAGAAGGAACGTTTGTTGCACAATTTGGATGTTGTTCGCGCTCTAAAATTCTATTTAGATGCTACAAAGGATTTTAGACAAACATCTTCCTTGTTTGTTGTTTACTCCGGTAAAAGGAGAGGTCAAAAAGCAACTTCTACCTCTCTCTCCTTTTGGATTAAAAGCATCATCAGATTGGCTTACGAGACTGCAGGACGGCAGCCTCCCGAAAGAATCACAGCTCATTCCACTAGGGCTGTGGCTTCCACATGGGCCTTCAAGAACGAGGCTTCTGTTGATCAGATATGTAGGGCAGCGACTTGGTCTTCACTGCACACTTTTACCAAATTTTACAAGTTTGATACTTTTGCTTCTTCTGAGGCTATTTTTGGGAGAAAGGTTTTGCAAGCCGTGGTGCCTTCCATTTAGGTGACCTGATTTGCTCCCTCCCTTCATCCGTGTCCTAAAGCTTTGGTATTGGTTCCCACAAGTAAGGATGACGCCGTGGACCGGACACACCTATGTTGGAGAAAACAGAATTTATGTTTACCTGATAAATTACTTTCTCCAACGGTGTGTCCGGTCCACGGCCCGCCCTGGTTTTTTTAATCAGGTCTGATATTTTATTTTCTTTAACTACAGTCACCACGGTACCATATGGTTTCTCCTATGCAAATATTCCTCCTTAACGTCGGTCGAATGACTGGGGTAGGCGGAGCCTAGGAGGGATCATGTGACCAGCTTTGCTGGGCTCTTTGCCATTTCCTGTTGGGGAAGAGAATATCCCACAAGTAAGGATGACGCCGTGGACCGGACACACCGTTGGAGAAAGTAATTTATCAGGTAAACATAAATTCTGTTTTTTAGGGGGCGCATTCCAGTTTTCCAACTTGAAATTTTCACATCTGTCATCATGCACCCATGTCCTATTTGGAACATTTCTGAAGCCAGCCAATGTAATTTACCCCCAACAAACCATATATTTTTGAAAAGTAGACACCCTAGGGTATTTCAAATGCTGGTATTTTAACACTTTCCATGCACTAATTCAAGCACCAGTCTTTGGCAAACTTTTAGGTAGTCATTTTTTTGTGTTATTTTTCATACACATTGTACTTTAGGCATGGATTCTCAATTCCTGTTATGTGTTACTGTCAAAAAAACACCTCAATATGTGTTCAACAACATCTCCTGAGTACAGTGATACCACCCATGTATAGGTGTGTTGGGTTGCCTGGGGGCTAAAAGGCCTTATTTTTAGGTGGCGCATTCCAGTTTTCCAACTTGAAATTTTCACATCTGTCATCATGCACCCATGTCCTATTTGGAACATTTCTGAAGCCAGCCAATGTAATTTACCCCCAACAAACCATATATTTTTGAAAAGTAGACACCCTAGGGTATTTCAAATGCTGGTATTTTAACACTTTCCATGCACTAATTCAATCGCCAGTCTTTGGAGAATGTGTGTGGTGGTATTTTTTATTTTTACACACACATTGCTTTTTGGCTGTGATTTTGGAGAATGTGGTAAAAGTTATTGCAAGAAAACAGTCCAGGTTGTTTTCTGTAAGACCTCCTGAGTACATCTATACCCCCCATGTATAGGTTTGCCAGGATTTTGGGAAGGTTCTGTTGCAATTTTAGTTAAAAGTGAGAGTATTTCTTCTGATAGGCCTATCTTTAGTTTGGGGCCAAGCGCATTACCCCAGGACTATTTATTGTCATGAAAGTTTATATATTTGAAATGTAGACACCCCAAGGTATTGTATATGTAGTGCTTTGATGTCTTTGATGGAACCGTTTTAGCCAAAAAAAATGGAGACAGTGTATGGTGGTAATTTTTTAATTTTCAGTTTTACATTGTTTGACTATAATTTAGGAGAGCCTTTTGTAAGTTATTGCAAAAACACAATACAGGTTGTTTTCTATAAGACCTCCTGAGTACACTTATGCCCCCCATGTATAGGTTTGCCAGAAGTTTGGGAAGGTTTTGTTAGAATTTTATGTCTTGTAATTTTAGTTAAAAGTGAGAGTATTTCTTCTCATAGGCCTATCTTTAGTTTGGGGCCAATCGCATACCCCAGGTCTATTTATTGGCATGAAAGTGTATATATTTGAAATGTTGACACCCCAAGGTATTGTATATGTAGTGCTTTGATGCCTTTGATGGAACCGTTTTAGCCAAACAAATTGGAGACAGTGTATGGTGGTAATTTTTCAATTTTCAGTTTTACACACACACTGCTTTTTTACTCTAATTTAGGAGATCCTGTTGTAAATTATTGCAAAGAAAAAGTCTGGAGCAGTAAAAAATAAAAATAAATTCAGGAACAGTAAATGTAAAAAAATATTAAAATTTCACCAATGTATGGTAGCGTTTAAAGCAGTCACCAATGCAGAGTCCAGGTTGTCCAGGGCAATCAGGACAGTAGAATGTGGTATCCTTTCTCAGCCCCCTTTTATAGCAGACTCTGCATCTTTTTTGTGGTTTCTGCTGTGTGGTAGTATGAGGAATTTTAAAAATAAAGTGGGTAGCCCCAACTCTGCTTTCCCCCATCACCGCCTGGGGAGCAGGTGCATCTTGGTACAAAATCACCGAAATGACCTGGAGCTGGAACTGCAAAAAAGTGAGTTTCATTTCGGGATTTGCTTTTTTGTTCAACAAGAAAGCGTTGTAGGTTGCAATTTGCATAAGATAAATTGCAACCTTTTTGTACCAGGCCCTTGTCTTCCGCATAATTAGGTAGGGTTGAAGCAGCTGATCTGCCAGATCAACCCCACCCATATGCCGGTTATAGGCCTTGATGCACACTGGCTTGTTTGTGACCTCAGCTGTGCCACGTACAGAGACCTCCACAGTCCTTTCAGTGTGGATGGTGCTGAGAAGGTATACATCCTTCTTGTCTCTATATTTGACTGCCAAGAGCTCCTCTTGGCGCAGAGCTGAGGTCTCCCACCTTCGTAGCCGGGTGCGTGACAGTTGCTCTGGGAATCCTATGCGGTTCTTACGGATAGTACCGCAAGCTACTGTATCAAAACAATACAGTAGTTTGAATAAAAGGACACTTGTATAGAAATTATCAAGATACAAGTGGTACCCTTTGTTCATTAGGGGTTGAATTAGGTCCCAGACAATCTTGCCACTGGTTCCCATATGTTCTCGGCAACCTGGAGGGTCAAGCTGGGTATCCTTTCCCTCATACACCCGGAAGGCCTGAGTATACCCACTGTCGCTCTCACAGAGCTTATACACTTTCACTCCATACCTGGAGCGCTTGGAAGGAATATACTGCTTGAATCCCAGCCTTCCCTTATACTTCATCAGGGATTCATCTACGCAGATATTCTTTCCAGGTGTATAAGCCTCTGCAAACCTGGCAGTGAAGTGGGTTATCAGGGGGCGGATCTTGTACAGCCTGTCAAATTGGGGATGCTCCCTAGGGAGGCAAAGGCTGTTGTCATTAAAATGCATGAAACGAAGTATCATTTCATACCTTTGCCTAGGCATAGACTGTCTGTAAATGGGGGTACAGCAGATGGGGCTAGTGCTCCAGTAGGAGCGGATGGATGGCTTCTTGATTATGCCCATCAGCATTGTGAGTGCCCAGAATTTTAGAAATTCTGACACGTCAATGGGGGCCCATTGCTGCTTTGCCCAAAAAGACTGAGGCTTAGCAGCACGGAATTGCTGGGCATACACATTAGTTTGGGAGACAATGTTCCCCAAAACATCATCCCCCATAAAAAGCTGCATAAATTGAAGGGGGGTAAATCCTGTGACATCCAGATTGATGCCAGGATTTTCTGTGAAAGGAGGGATATCTGGCCTCTGGAGATTAGGCACTACCCACTCCTCAGCAGCTTTAGCAACACGTCTCCTTCTGGCAGGGGGCTCAGAAGCCACAGATACATCACTAGCACTAGATTCATTTCTAGATACACTTATTTCACTAGATGATGTATCTGAGCACTGACCAGGGTCAAAATCAGAGCCTGCGTCAGAGGCAGAGGCATCAGAATCTGAAGCCAGGATGGCATAAGCCTCGTCAGCAGTATAAAAACGCTGTGCCATTATAAATATATATTAATGCCTAACGCAGTGATCTACACACAGAAGGGGTTAATGGCTTTTACAAACAAATTAAATAGCAGTGATATCAATGCCTAAAGCAGTGATCTGCGGCACAAAAGGGGTTAATGGCTTTTACAAACAAATTAAATTGCAGTGATATCAATGCCTAAAGCAGTGATCTGCGGCACAAAAGGGGTTAATGGCTTTTACAAACAAATTAAATAGCAGTGATATCAATGCCTAAAGCAGTGATCTGTTGCAGAAAAGGGGTTAATGGCTTTTACAAACAAATTAAATAGCAGCAATATCAATGCCTAAAGCAGTGATCTGCGGCACAAAAGGGGTTAAAGGCTTTGGGTCTTACAATAAAATTAATCAATGCCTAAGCAGTGATCTACGCACAGAACCTACGTTAATGGCTCTTACAAAAAAAATTAAATTAATGCTTAAGCAGTGATAAAGCAGTTATCTGCAGCACAAAAGGGGTTAATGGCTATTATAATAGACTTTGGGTCTTACAATAAAATTAAAATTAACAAATTAAATAGCAGTGATATCAATGCCTAAAGCAGTGATCTGCGGCACAAAAGGGGTTAATGGCTTTTAAAAAAAAAAAAAAATAGCAGTGATATCAATGCCTAAAGCAGTGATCTGCTGCAGAAAAGGGGTTAATGGCTTTTACAAACAAATTAAATAGCAGTGATATCAATGCCTAAAGCAGTGATCTGCTGCAGAAAAGGGGTTAATGGCTTTTACAAACAAATTAAATAGCAGTGATATCAATGCCTAAAGCAGTGATCTGCGGCACAAAAAGGGGTTAATGGCTTTGGGTCTTACAATAAAATGAATCAATGCCTAAGCAGTGATCTACGCACAGAACCTACGTTAATGGCTCTTACAAAAAAAATTAAATAAATTTAAATAAATGCCTAAGCAGTGATAAAGCAGTTATCTGCAGCAAAAAAAGGGGTTAATTGCTATTATAAGAGACTTTGGGTCTTACAATAAAATTAAATAAATATTAACCACCGCCTAAAGCAGTGATCTGCGCACAGAAGGTGTTAATGACTCTTAGAAGAGCCTGTATATCAATGCAGTGATATCAACGCCTAAAAATATTAACTATAATCAATGCCTAAAGCAGTGATATAAAAAATTAATTTTAAAAATTATATTTTTAAATTAACCCCTAAAAAATGCAGACAGCAAAAAAGGTGCTGCTGTGTGCTCCTGTGCAAGATCAATGCTTATGCAGAGATCAATGGCACAGATGGGGTTAAAAATTATATATATATATATATATATATATAAAAATATATATATATATATATATACCAACAACAGAGTGGCTCTGAAAAGAGCCTTTGGGTCTGATATTTTTCAAAATTTAAATGCAATGGCACTCTCCCTCTCAATACAGATCTGTCTCTCTCCTTCACTAAACAACAAGTGAGGAGAGGGAGGCAGATCCATGGTGGTCATAGTCAATATTTACAAATATTGACTTGATCAACCAAATGGTGATCACTCTAACAAGTGATCACATTTAGAGGCAATTTCTGATTGGATGTTACTAGCCTGCCTCTAATGATGAGGCAAGCTAGGAACACCCTCCAGACTGAAGCCATGCCCTTAGAAGGGCAGCACCCGGCACCATCTTGCCTGCAGACACCATCTTGTCTGCAGGCAAAGTATATAGCAATTTAATTTTATTTTAAATGTTCCCTTTTTTATTTTATTTTTTTTAAAAAATCATCATATGCTGAGTGCCTTTACCCAACAAGGCACTCAACATGTCAGGGGCCAGCATCGGAAGCGATCAAATGCTTCCGATGCACTAAACTGCCGGGAGTTTAAGATCTGAAGCTCCCCGGCAGTTTAGTTACGTATTGCACAATGCCTCAACATGCAGGCATTGTAGCAATACGGTTAGAGCAACTGAAGCAATCACCGATCGCTTGCAGTGCTCGTTTTACCGGCTGACGTACCAGGTACGTCAATTGTCATTAAGTGACAGTTTTTCACTGACGTACCTGGTACGTCAGCTGTCACTAAAGGGTTAACACCCTAACATGAACCCCGAGTCTAAACACCCCTAATCTTACACTTATTAACCCCTAATCTCCCACCCCCAACATCGCCACCACTATATTAAATGTATTAACCCCTAAATCTAAGTCTAACCCTAACACCCCCTAACTTTAATATAATTAAAATAAATCTAAATAAAACCTACTATCATTACCTAAATAATTCCTATTTAAAACTAAATACTTACCTGTAAAATAAACCCTAAGCTAGCTACAATATAACTAATAGTTACATTGTAGCTAGCTTAGGGTTTATTTCTATTTAACAGGCAAGTTTGTATTTATTTTAACTAGGTAGAATAGTTACTAAATAGTTATTAACTATTTAATAACTACCTAGCTAAAATAAATACAAATTGACCTGTAAAATAAAACCTAACACTACACTACAATTAAATAAATTCCCTACATTAAATACAATTAAATAACTTAAATTAAATTAGCTAAATCACAAAAAAAAACAACTAAATTACAGAAAATAAAAAACAAATTTCAGATCTTTAAACTAATTACACCTAATCTAAAAACCCTATCAAAATAAATAAAGCCCACCCAAAATAAAAAAAACCCTAGCCTAAACTAAACTATCAATAGCCCTTAAAAGGGCCTTTTGCGGGGCATTGCCACAAAGAAATCAGCTCTTTTCCAATCAGCCAATAGAATGTGAGCTCAATCCTATTGGCTGATTGGATCAGCCAATAGGATTGAAGTTCAATCCTATTGGCTGATTGCATCAGCCCATAGGATTTTTTCTACCTTATTTCCGATTGGCTGATAGAAAATTCTATCAGCCAATCGGAATCTAAGGGGCGCCATCTTGGATGACGTCACTTAAAGAGATATTCATTCCAAAGAAGACGTCGTTTGAAGAGGATGCTCCGTGCCGGATGTCTTGACGATAAAGCCGCTCCGCGTCGGAAGGATGAAGATAGAAGATGCCGTCTGAATGAAGACTTCTGCCCGTCTGGAGGACCACTTCTGCCGGCTTCGTTGAGGACCTCTTGCCGCTTGGATGAAGACTTCTCCCGGTAAGTGAATCTTCGGGGGTTAGTGTTAGGATTTTTTAAGGTTGTATTGGGTGGGTTTTATTTTTAGATTAGGGTTTTGGGCTGCAATAGAGCTAAATGCCCTTTTAAGGGCAATGCCCATCCAAATGCCCTTTTCAGGGCAATGGGGAGCTTAGGTTTTCTTTCATGTAATTAACAAGAGTCCATGAGCTAGTGACGTATGGGATATACATTCCTACCAGGAGGGGCAAAGTTTCCCAAACCTTAAAATGCCTATAAATACACCCCTCACCACACCCACAAATCAGTTTTACAAACTTTGCCTCCAAGGGAGGTGGTGAAGTAAGTTTGTGCTAGATTCTACGTTGATATGCGCTCCGCAGCAAGTTGGAGCCCGGTTTTCCTCTCAGCGTGCAGTGAATGTCAGAGGGATGTGAGGAGAGTATTGCCTATTGAATGCAGTGATCTCCTTCTACGGGGTCTATTTCATAAGGTTCTCTGTTATCGGTCGTAGAGATTCATCTCTTACCTCCCTTTTCAGATCGACGATATACTCTTATATTTACCATTTCCTCTACTGATTCTCGTTTCAGTACTGGTTTGGCTTTCTACAAACATGTAGATGAGTGTCCTGGGGTAAGTAAGTCTTATTTTCTGTGACACTCTAAGCTATGGTTGGGCACTTTATTTATAAAGTTCTAAATATATGTATTCAAACATTTATTTGCCTTGACTCAGAATGTTCAACTTTCCTTATTTCCAGACAGTCAGTTTCATATTTGGGATTATGCTTTAAATTATCATATTTTTTCTTACCTCAAAAAATTTGACTTTTTTTCCCTGTGGGCTGTTAGGCTCGCGGGGGCTGAAAATGCTTCATTTTATTGCGTCATTCTTGGCGCGGACTTTTTTGGCGCAAAAATTCTTTTCCGTTTCCGGCGTCATACGTGTCGCCGGAAGTTGCGTCATTTTTGACGTTATTTTGCGCCAAAATTGTCGGCGTTCCGGATGTGGCGTCATTTTTGGCGCCAAAAGCATTTAGGCGCCAAATAATGTGGGCGTCTTATTTGGCGCCAAAAAATATGGGCGTCGCTTTTGTCTCCACATTATTTCAGTCTCATTTTTCATTTGCTTCTGGTTGCTAGAAACTTGATGTTTGGCATTTTTTTCCCATTCCTGAAACTGTCTTATAAGGAATTTGATCTATTTTGCTTTATATGTTGTTTTTTCTCTTACATATTGCAAGATGTCTCACGTTGCATCTGAGCCAGAAGATACTACAGGAAAACCACTGCCTGCTGGATCTACCAAAGCTAAGTGTATCTGCTGTAAACTTTTGGTAGCTATTCCTCCAGCTGTTGTTTGTAATAATTGTCATGACAAACTTGTTAAAGCAGATAATATTTCCTTTAGTGATGTACCATTGCCTGTTGCAGTTCCCTCAACATCTAAGGTGCAGAATGTTCCTGATAACATAAGAGATTTTGTTTCTGAATCCATAAAGAAGGCTTTGTCTGTTATTTCTCCTTCTAGTAAACGTAAAAAGTCTTTTAAATCTTCTCTCTCTACAGATGAATTTTTAAATGAACACCATCATTCTGATTCTTTGGACTCTTCTGGTTCAGAGGATTCTATCTCAGAGATTGATGCTGATAAATCTTCATATTTATTTAAGATGGAATTTATTCGCTCTTTACTTAAAGAAGTACTAATTGCTTTAGAAATAGAGGATTCTAGTCCTCTTGATACTAATTCTATACGTTTGGATAAGGTTTTTAAAGCTCCTGCGGTTATTCCAGAAGTCTTTCCTGTTCCTAATGCTATTTCTGCAGTAATTGCTAAGGAATGGGATAAATTGGGTAATTCATTTACTCCTTCTAAACGTTTTAAGCAATTATATCCTGTTCCGCCTGACAGGTTAGAATTTTGGGACAAAATCCCTAAAGTTGATGGGGCTATTTCTACCCTTGCTAAACGTACTACCATTCCTACGTCAGATGGTACCTCATTTAAGGATCCTTTAGATAGAAAAATTGAATCTTTTCTAAGAAAAGCTTATCTATGTTCAGGTAATCTTCTTAGACCTGCTATATCATTGGCTGATGTTGCTGCAGCTTCAACTTTTTGGTTGGAAACTCTAGCGCAACAAGTAACAAATCGTGATTCTCATGATATTATTATTCTTCTCCAGCATGCTAATAATTTCATCTGTGATGCCATTTTTGATATTATTAGAGTTGATGTTAGATTTATGTCTCTGGCTATCTTAGCCAGAAGAGCTTTATGGCTTAAGACCTGGAATGCTGATATGGCTTCTAAATCAACTCTACTTTCCATTTCTTTCCAGGGAAACAAATTATTTGGTTCTCAGTTGGATTCTATTATTTCAACTGTTACTGGTGGGAAAGGAACTTTTTTACCACAGGATAAAAAGTCTAAAGGTAAAAACAGGGCTAACAATCGTTTTCGTTCCTTTCGTTTCAACAAAGAACAAAAGCCTGATCCTTCGTCCTCAGGAGCAGTTTCAGTTTGGAAACCATCTCCAGTCTGGAATAAATCCAAGCCTGCTAGAAAAGCAAAGCCTGCTTCTAAGTTCACATGAAGGTACGGCCCTCATTCCAGTTCAGCTGGTAGGGGGCAGGTTACGTTTTTTCAAAGAAATTTGGATCAATTCTGTTCACAATCTTTGGATTCAGAACATTGTTTCAGAAGGGTACAGAATTGGTTTCAAGATGAGACCTCCTGCAAAGAGATTTTTTCTTTCCCATGTCCCAGTAAATCCAGTGAAAGCTCAAGCATTTCTGAATTGTGTGTTCAGATCTAGAGTTGGCTGGAGTAATTATGCCAGTTCCAGTTCCGGAACAGGGGATGGGGTTTTATTCAAATCTCTTCATTGTACCAAAGAAGGAGAATTCCTTCAGACCAGTTCTGGATCTAAAATTATTGAATCGTTATGTAAGGATACCAACGTTCAAGATGGTAACTGTAAGGACTATATTGCCTTTTGTTCAGCAAGGGAATTATATGTCCACAATAGATTTACAGGATGCATATCTGCATATTCCGATTCATCCAGATCATTATCAGTTCCTGAGATTCTCTTTTCTAGACAAGCATTACCAATTTGTGGCTCTACCGTTTGGCCTTGCTACAGCTCCAAGAATTTTCACAAAGATTCTCGGTGCCCTTCTGTCTGTAATCAGAGAACAGGGTATTGTGGTATTTCCTTATTTGGACGATATCTTGGTACTTGCTCCGTCTTTACATTTAGCAGAGTCTCATACGAATCGACTTGTGTTGTTTCTTCAAGATCATGGTTGGAGGATCAATTTACCAAAAAGTTCTTTGATTCCTCAAACAAGGGTAACCTTTCTGGGTTTCCAGATAGATTCAGTGTCCATGACTTTGTCTTTAACAGACAAGAGACGTCTAAAATTGATTACAGCCTGTCGAAACCTTCAGTCTCAATCATTCCCTTCGGTAGCCTTATGCATGGAAATTCTAGGTCTTATGACTGCTGCATCGGACGCGATCCCCTTTGCTCGTTTTCACATGCGACCTCTTCAGCTCTGTATGCTGAACCAATGGTGCAGGGATTACACGAAGATATATCAATTAATATCTTTAAAACCGATTGTTCGGCACTCTCTAACGTGGTGGACAGATCACCATCGTTTAATTCAGGGGGCTTCTTTTGTTCTTCCGACCTGGACTGTAATTTCAACAGATGCAAGTCTCACAGGTTGGGGAGCTGTGTGGGGATCTCTGACGGCACAAGGAGTTTGGGAATCTCAGGAGGTGAGATTACCGATCAATATCTTGGAACTCCGTGCAGTTTTCAGAGCTCTTCAGTTTTGGCCTCTTCTGAAGAGAGAATCGTTCATTTGTTTTCAGACAGACAATGTCACAACTGTGGCATACATCAATCATCAAGGAGGGACTCACAGTCCTCTGGCTATGAAAGAAGTATCTCGAATTTTGGTTTGGGCGGAATCCAGCTCCTGTCTAATCTCTGCGGTTCATATCCCAGGTGTAGACAATTGGGAAGCGGATTATCTCAGTCGCCAAACGTTGCATCCGGGCGAATGGTCTCTTCACCCAGAGGTATTTCTTCAGATTGTTCAATTGTGGGGGCTCCCAGAGATAGATCTGATGGCCTCTCATCTAAACAAGAAACTTCCCAGGTATCTGTCCAGATCCCGGGATCCTCAGGCGGAGGCAGTGGATGCATTATCACTTCCTTGGAAGTATCATCCTGCCTATATCTTTCCGCCTCTAGTTCTTCTTCCAAGAGTAATCTCCAAGATTCTGAGGGAATGCTCGTTTGTTCTGCTAATAGCTCCGGCATGGCCTCACAGGTTTTGGTATGCGGATCTTGTCCGGATGGCATCTTGCCAGCCATGGACTCTTCCGTTAAGACCAGACCTTCTGTCACAAGGTCCTTTTTTCCATCCGGATCTGAAATCCTTAAATTTAAAGGTATGGAGATTGAACGCTTGATTCTTGGTCATAGAGGTTTCTCTGACTCCGTGATTAATACTATGTTACAGGCTCGTAAATCTGTATCTCGAGAGATATATTA
>NC_069501.1:1106531103-1106548603 GCF_027579735.1 Bombina bombina
GAGCTAGTGACGTATGGGATATACATTCCTACCAGGAGGGGCAAAGTTTCCCAAACCTCAAAATGCCTATAAATACACCCCTCACCACACCCACAATTCAGTTTTACAAACTTTGCCTCCGATGGAGGTGGTGAAGTAAGTTTGTGCTAGATTCTACGTTGATATGCGCTCCGCAGCAAGTTGGAGCCCGGTTTTCCTCTCAGCGTGCAGTGAATGTCAGAGGGATGTGAGGAGAGTATTGCCTATTTGAATGCAGTGATCTCCTTCTACGGGGTCTATTTCATAGGTTCTCTGTTATCGGTCGTAGAGATTCATCTCTTACCTCCCTTTTCAGATCGACGATATACTCTTATATATACCATTACCTCTGCTGATTCTCGTTTCAGTACTGGTTTGGCTTTCTACAAACATGTAGATGAGTGTCCTGGGGTAAGTAAATCTTATTTTCTGTGACACTCTAAGCTATGGTTGGGCACTTTATTTATAAAGTTCTAAATATATGTATTCAAACATTTATTTGCCTTGACTCAGAATGTTCAACTTTCCTTATTTTCAGACAGTCAGTTTCATATTTGGGATAATGCATTTGAATCAATCATTTTTCTTACCTTAAAAATTTGACTTTTTTTCCCTGTGGGCTGTTAGGCTCGCGGGGGCTGAAAATGCTTCATTTTATTGCGTCATTCTTGGCGCGGACTCTTTTGGCGCAAAAATTCTATTTCCATTTTTTTGACGTTATTTTGCGCCAAAAATGTCGGCGTTCCGGATGTGGCGTCATTTTTGGCGCCAAAAGCATTTAGGCGCCAAATAATGTGGGCGTCTTATTTGGCGCGAAAAAATATGGGCGTCGCTTTTGTCTCCACATTATTTTAGTCTCATTTTTCATTGCTTCTGGTTGCTAGAAGCTTGTTCTTTGGCATTTTTTCCCATTCCTGAAACTGTCATTTAAGGAATTTGATCAATTTTGCTTTATATATATATGTTGTTTTTTCTCTTACATATTGCAAGATGTCCCACGTTGCATCTGAGTCAGAAGATACTACAGGAAAATCGCTGTCTAGTGCTGAATCTACCAAAGCTAAGTGTATCTGCTGTAAACTTTTGGTAGCTATTCCTCCAGCTGTTGTTTGTATTGATTGTCATGACAAACTTGTTAAAGCAGATAATATTTCCTTTAGTAAAGTACCATTGCCTGTTGCAGTTCCTTCAACATCTAAGGTGCAGAATGTTCCTGATAATATAAGAGATGTTGTTTCTGAATCCATAAAGAAGGCTATGTCTGTTATTTCTCCTTCTAGTAAACGTAAAAAATCTTTTAAAACTTCTCTCCCTACAGATGAATTTTTAAATGAACATCATCATTCTGATTCTGATGACTCCTCTGGTTCAGAGGATTCTGTCTCAGAGGTTGATGCTGATAAATCTTCATATTTATTTAAAATGGAATTTATTCGTTCTTTACTTAAAGAAGTACTAATTGCTTTAGAAATAGAGGATTCTGGTCCTCTTGATACTAATTCTAAACGTTTGGATAAGGTATTTAAAGCCCCTGTGGTTATTCCAGAAGTTTTTCCTGTTCCTAATGCTATTTCTGCAGTAATTTCCAAAGAATGGGATAAATTGGGTAATTCATTTACTCCTTCTAAACGTTTTAAGCATTTATATCCTGTGCCGTCTGACAGATTAGAATTTTGGGACAAGATCCCTAAAGTTGATGGGGCTATTTCTACCCTTGCTAAACGTACTACTATTCCTACGTCAGATGGTACTTCGTTTAAGGATCCTCTAGATAGGAAAATTGAATCCTTTCTAAGAAAAGCTTATCTGTGTTCAGGTAATCTTCTTAGACCTGCTATATCTTTGGCTGATGTTGCTGCAGCTTCAACTTTTTGGTTGGAAACTTTAGCGCAACAAGTAACACATCGTGATTCTCATGATATTATTATTCTTCTTCAGCATGCTAATAATTTTATCTGTGATGCCATTTTTGATATTATCAGAGTTGATGTCAGGTTTATGTCTCTAGCTATTTTAGCTAGGAGAGCTTTATGGCTTAAAACTTGGAATGCTGATATGGCTTCTAAATCAACTTTACTTTCCATTTCTTTCCAGGGTAACAAATTATTTGGTTCTCAGTTGGATTCCATTATTTCAACTGTTACTGGTGGGAAAGGAACTTTTTTACCACAGGATAAAAAATCTAAAGGTAAAAACAGGGCTAATAATCGTTTTCGTTCCTTTCGTTTCAACAAAGAACAAAAGCCTGATCCTTCATCCTCAGGAGCAGTTTCAGTTTGGAAACCATCTCCAGTCTGGAATAAATCCAAGCCAGCTAGAAAGGCAAAGCCTGCTTCTAAGTCCACATGAAGGTGCGGCCCTCATTCCAGCTCAGCTGGTAGGGGGCAGGTTACGTTTTTTCAAGGAAATTTGGATCAATTCTGTTCACAATCTTTGGATTCAGAGCATTGTTTCAGAAGGGTACAGAATTGGTTTCAAGATGAGACCTCCTGCAAAGAGATTTTTTCTTTCCCGTGTCCCAGTAAATCCAGTAAAAGCTCAAGCATTTCTGAAATGTGTTTCAGATCTAGAGTTGACTGGAGTAATTATGCCAGTTCCAGTTCCGGAACAGGGGATGGGGTTTTATTCAAATCTCTTCATTGTACCAAAGAAGGAGAATTCCTTCAGACCAGTTCTGGATCTAAAAATATTGAATCGTTATGTAAGGATACCAACGTTCAAGATGGTAACTGTAAGGACTATCTTGCCTTTTGTTCAGCAAGGGAATTATATGTCCACAATAGATTTACAGGATGCATATCTGCATATTCCGATTCATCCAGATCATTATCAGTTCCTGAGATTCTCTTTTCTGGACAAGCATTACCAGTTTGTGGCTCTGCCGTTTGGCCTAGCTACAGCTCCAAGAATTTTTACAAAAGTTCTCGGTGCCCTTCTGTCTGTAATCAGAGAACAGGGTATTGTGGTATTTCCTTATTTGGACGATATCTTGGTACTTGCTCAGTCTTTACCCCCCCAGGTGTCACTATTTAAAGGACCAGTCAACACATTAGATTTGCATAATCAACAAATGCAAGATAACAAGACAATGCAATAGCACTTAGTCTGAACTTCTAATGAGTAGTAGATTTTTTATAACAAATTTCAAAGTTATGTATATTTCCACTCCCCTTGTACCATGTGATAGCAATCAGCCAATCACAAATGCATATACGTATAGTCTGTGAATTCTTGCACATGCTCAGTAGGATCTGGTGACTCAAAAATTGTAAATATAAAAGACTGTGCACATTTTTTTTTAATGGAAGTAAATTGGAAAGTTGTTTAAAATTACATGATGTATCTGAATCATGAACATTTAATTTAACCTGAGTGTCCCTTTAATGGCAAATTTGTTTACTGATTTAAATTGGAAACTTTTTCACATCATACACTATTCGAATCTTGAAAGTTAAAATTTGACTTTAATGCTCCTTTAAAGTTAATAGAAGTGGTCTATTTGTTTTTTTTTTTATAATTTTTTTAAAGGATGAATTTTCAACCAACTTACACTTACTTACAACCAACTTACATTTACGCCAACTTAGATTTTTCTCTAAGTCATCTGCTATACCCAACTATGATTAGGTTTCTATTCAGTACATACTTGCTCCATTGTAAATAGACATGTGATGTCACACAGACAGTCAGATGGATCACATCTACTATATAAATTTTATTCTACTACAGTATTTAGTATTATTGCTTTATCTATAAATAAATTAATTCCACTAAGTTCAACTTCTGAATTCTGATCTGATTTAATAGCATACTTTATACAGCTAATAAAAATGCTATGATACAATCAGAAGAGTGGAATTATTGATTGTATTTATAGATGAAGCAACAATACTATATACTATAGTTGAATAAAAAATGAATATTCTGGTGAACTGCTGGTGCAATACTGCCCCCTACACATTAGCAGGGGGTGTCAATCAGAGCAGGCGGGCAGGTTATGGAGCAGCGGTCTTTAGAAGGCTAATAGTCGATGGAGTTTGGCTATTGAAAAATAATTGAATTTAAAAAATGGTAATGGCTGATATGTTATTTTATAGCAACACAACCTAAATGTCTTGTAATTACAAGGTGTTTACTGTTTCTTTAGGTGTGGCAATAAATACCAACTATAGAAATATACCAGAGGCATAGCTAGCTAGGTAGGTAAGTAATAAAATGCTGGAATTGCTCTAAAGCACAGACTGTGAGGTAGTTGCATAGTTTTTATTTTTATATTTTTTATAAATCCCAGGTCTGAGTCTGACACATCTAGATTTGTAATGGCATCATCAACAAAGAATGCCAAAAAGAGAACATTCAACCCTGCTTGGGAAGTTGAATTTCTTTCATGTAATTAGCAAGAGTCCATGAGCTAGTGACGTATGGGATATACATTCCTACCAGGAGGGGCAAAGTTTCCCAAACCTCAAAATGCCTATAAATACACCCCTCACCACACCCACAATTCAGTTTTACAAACTTTGCCTCCGATGGAGGTGGTGAAGTAAGTTTGTGCTAGATTCTACGTTGATATGCGCTCCGCAGCAAGTTGGAGCCCGGTTTTCCTCTCAGCGTGCAGTGAATGTCAGAGGGATGTGAGGAGAGTATTGCCTATTTGAATGCAGTGATCTCCTTCTACGGGGTCTATTTCATAGGTTCTCTGTTATCGGTCGTAGAGATTCATCTCTTACCTCCCTTTTCAGATCGACGATATACTCTTATATATACCATTACCTCTGCTGATTCTCGTTTCAGTACTGGTTTGGCTTTCTACAAACATGTAGATGAGTGTCCTGGGGTAAGTAAATCTTATTTTCTGTGACACTCTAAGCTATGGTTGGGCACTTTATTTATAAAGTTCTAAATATATGTATTCAAACATTTATTTGCCTTGACTCAGAATGTTCAACTTTCCTTATTTTCAGACAGTCAGTTTCATATTTGGGATAATGCATTTGAATCAATCATTTTTCTTACCTTAAAAATTTGACTTTTTTTCCCTGTGGGCTGTTAGGCTCGCGGGGGCTGAAAATGCTTCATTTTATTGCGTCATTCTTGGCGCGGACTCTTTTGGCGCAAAAATTCTATTTCCATTTTTTTGACGTTATTTTGCGCCAAAAATGTCGGCGTTCCGGATGTGGCGTCATTTTTGGCGCCAAAAGCATTTAGGCGCCAAATAATGTGGGCGTCTTATTTGGCGCGAAAAAATATGGGCGTCGCTTTTGTCTCCACATTATTTTAGTCTCATTTTTCATTGCTTCTGGTTGCTAGAAGCTTGTTCTTTGGCATTTTTTCCCATTCCTGAAACTGTCATTTAAGGAATTTGATCAATTTTGCTTTATATATATATGTTGTTTTTTCTCTTACATATTGCAAGATGTCCCACGTTGCATCTGAGTCAGAAGATACTACAGGAAAATCGCTGTCTAGTGCTGAATCTACCAAAGCTAAGTGTATCTGCTGTAAACTTTTGGTAGCTATTCCTCCAGCTGTTGTTTGTATTGATTGTCATGACAAACTTGTTAAAGCAGATAATATTTCCTTTAGTAAAGTACCATTGCCTGTTGCAGTTCCTTCAACATCTAAGGTGCAGAATGTTCCTGATAATATAAGAGATGTTGTTTCTGAATCCATAAAGAAGGCTATGTCTGTTATTTCTCCTTCTAGTAAACGTAAAAAATCTTTTAAAACTTCTCTCCCTACAGATGAATTTTTAAATGAACATCATCATTCTGATTCTGATGATTCCTCTGGTTCAGAGGATTCTGTCTCAGAGGTTGATGCTGATAAATCTTCATATTTATTTAAAATGGAATTTATTCGTTCTTTACTTAAAGAAGTACTAATTGCTTTAGAAATAGAGGATTCTGGTCCTCTTGATACTAATTCTAAACGTTTGGATAAGGTATTTAAAGCCCCTGTGGTTATTCCAGAAGTTTTTCCTGTTCCTAATGCTATTTCTGCAGTAATTTCCAAAGAATGGGATAAATTGGGTAATTCATTTACTCCTTCTAAACGTTTTAAGCATTTATATCCTGTGCCGTCTGACAGATTAGAATTTTGGGACAAGATCCCTAAAGTTGATGGGGCTATTTCTACCCTTGCTAAACGTACTACTATTCCTACGTCAGATGGTACTTCGTTTAAGGATCCTCTAGATAGGAAAATTGAATCCTTTCTTAGAAAAGCTTATCTGTGTTCAGGTAATCTTCTTAGACCTGCTATATCTTTGGCTGATGTTGCTGCAGCTTCAACTTTTTGGTTGGAAACTTTAGCGCAACAAGTAACACATCGTGATTCTCATGATATTATTATTCTTCTTCAGCATGCTAATAATTTTATCTGTGATGCCATTTTTGATATTATCAGAGTTGATGTCAGGTTTATGTCTCTAGCTATTTTAGCTAGAAGAGCTTTATGGCTTAAAACTTGGAATGCTGATATGGCTTCTAAATCAACTTTACTTTCCATTTCTTTCCAGGGTAACAAATTATTTGGTTCTCAGTTGGATTCCATTATTTCAACTGTTACTGGTGGGAAAGGAACTTTTTTACCACAGGATAAAAAATCTAAAGGTAAAAACAGGGCTAATAATCGTTTTCGTTCCTTTCGTTTCAACAAAGAACAAAAGCCTGATCCTTCATCCTCAGGAGCAGTTTCAGTTTGGAAACCATCTCCAGTCTGGAATAAATCCAAGCCAGCTAGAAAGGCAAAGCCTGCTTCTAAGTCCACATGAAGGTGCGGCCCTCATTCCAGCTCAGCTGGTAGGGGGCAGGTTACGTTTTTTCAAGGAAATTTGGATCAATTCTGTTCACAATCTTTGGATTCAGAGCATTGTTTCAGAAGGGTACAGAATTGGTTTCAAGATGAGACCTCCTGCAAAGAGATTTTTTCTTTCCCGTGTCCCAGTAAATCCAGTAAAAGCTCAAGCATTTCTGAAATGTGTTTCAGATCTAGAGTTGACTGGAGTAATTATGCCAGTTCCAGTTCCGGAACAGGGGATGGGGTTTTATTCAAATCTCTTCATTGTACCAAAGAAGGAGAATTCCTTCAGACCAGTTCTGGATCTAAAAATATTGAATCGTTATGTAAGGATACCAACGTTCAAGATGGTAACTGTAAGGACTATCTTGCCTTTTGTTCAGCAAGGGAATTATATGTCCACAATAGATTTACAGGATGCATATCTGCATATTCCGATTCATCCAGATCATTATCAGTTCCTGAGATTCTCTTTTCTGGACAAGCATTACCAGTTTGTGGCTCTGCCGTTTGGCCTAGCTACAGCTCCAAGAATTTTTACAAAAGTTCTCGGTGCCCTTCTGTCTGTAATCAGAGAACAGGGTATTGTGGTATTTCCTTATTTGGACGATATCTTGGTACTTGCTCAGTCTTTACCCCCCCAGGTGTCACTATTTAAAGGACCAGTCAACACATTAGATTTGCATAATCAACAAATGCAAGATAACAAGACAATGCAATAGCACTTAGTCTGAACTTCTAATGAGTAGTAGATTTTTTATAACAAATTTCAAAGTTATGTATATTTCCACTCCCCTTGTACCATGTGATAGCAATCAGCCAATCACAAATGCATATACGTATAGTCTGTGAATTCTTGCACATGCTCAGTAGGATCTGGTGACTCAAAAATTGTAAATATAAAAGACTGTGCACATTTTTTTTTAATGGAAGTAAATTGGAAAGTTGTTTAAAATTACATGATGTATCTGAATCATGAACATTTAATTTAACCTGAGTGTCCCTTTAATGGCAAATTTGTTTACTGATTTAAATTGGAAACTTTTTCACATCATACACTATTCGAATCTTGAAAGTTAAAATTTGACTTTAATGCTCCTTTAAAGTTAATAGAAGTGGTCTATTTGTTTTTTTTTTTATAATTTTTTTAAAGGATGAATTTTCAACCAACTTACACTTACTTACAACCAACTTACATTTACGCCAACTTAGATTTTTCTCTAAGTCATCTGCTATACCCAACTATGATTAGGTTTCTATTCAGTACATACTTGCTCCATTGTAAATAGACATGTGATGTCACACAGACAGTCAGATGGATCACATCTACTATATAAATTTTATTCTACTACAGTATTTAGTATTATTGCTTTATCTATAAATAAATTAATTCCACTAAGTTCAACTTCTGAATTCTGATCTGATTTAATAGCATACTTTATACAGCTAATAAAAATGCTATGATACAATCAGAAGAGTGGAATTATTGATTGTATTTATAGATGAAGCAACAATACTATATACTATAGTTGAATAAAAAATGAATATTCTGGTGAACTGCTGGTGCAATACTGCCCCCTACACATTAGCAGGGGGTGTCAATCAGAGCAGGCGGGCAGGTTATGGAGCAGCGGTCTTTAGAAGGCTAATAGTCGATGGAGTTTGGCTATTGAAAAATAATTGAATTTAAAAAATGGTAATGGCTGATATGTTATTTTATAGCAACACAACCTAAATGTCTTGTAATTACAAGGTGTTTACTGTTTCTTTAGGTGTGGCAATAAATACCAACTATAGAAATATACCAGAGGCATAGCTAGCTAGGTAGGTAAGTAATAAAATGCTGGAATTGCTCTAAAGCACAGACTGTGAGGTAGTTGCATAGTTTTTATTTTTATATTTTTTATAAATCCCAGGTCTGAGTCTGACACATCTAGATTTGTAATGGCATCATCAACAAAGAATGCCAAAAAGAGAACATTCAACCCTGCTTGGGAAGTTGAATTTCTTTCATGTAATTAGCAAGAGTCCATGAGCTAGTGACGTATGGGATATACATTCCTACCAGGAGGGGCAAAGTTTCCCAAACCTCAAAATGCCTATAAATACACCCCTCACCACACCCACAATTCAGTTTTACAAACTTTGCCTCCGATGGAGGTGGTGAAGTAAGTTTGTGCTAGATTCTACGTTGATATGCGCTCCGCAGCAAGTTGGAGCCCGGTTTTCCTCTCAGCGTGCAGTGAATGTCAGAGGGATGTGAGGAGAGTATTGCCTATTTGAATGCAGTGATCTCCTTCTACGGGGTCTATTTCATAGGTTCTCTGTTATCGGTCGTAGAGATTCATCTCTTACCTCCCTTTTCAGATCGACGATATACTCTTATATATACCATTACCTCTGCTGATTCTCGTTTCAGTACTGGTTTGGCTTTCTACAAACATGTAGATGAGTGTCCTGGGGTAAGTAAATCTTATTTTCTGTGACACTCTAAGCTATGGTTGGGCACTTTATTTATAAAGTTCTAAATATATGTATTCAAACATTTATTTGCCTTGACTCAGAATGTTCAACTTTCCTTATTTTCAGACAGTCAGTTTCATATTTGGGATAATGCATTTGAATCAATCATTTTTCTTACCTTAAAAATTTGACTTTTTTTCCCTGTGGGCTGTTAGGCTCGCGGGGGCTGAAAATGCTTCATTTTATTGCGTCATTCTTGGCGCGGACTCTTTTGGCGCAAAAATTCTATTTCCATTTTTTTGACGTTATTTTGCGCCAAAAATGTCGGCGTTCCGGATGTGGCGTCATTTTTGGCGCCAAAAGCATTTAGGCGCCAAATAATGTGGGCGTCTTATTTGGCGCGAAAAAATATGGGCGTCGCTTTTGTCTCCACATTATTTTAGTCTCATTTTTCATTGCTTCTGGTTGCTAGAAGCTTGTTCTTTGGCATTTTTTCCCATTCCTGAAACTGTCATTTAAGGAATTTGATCAATTTTGCTTTATATATATATGTTGTTTTTTCTCTTACATATTGCAAGATGTCCCACGTTGCATCTGAGTCAGAAGATACTACAGGAAAATCGCTGTCTAGTGCTGAATCTACCAAAGCTAAGTGTATCTGCTGTAAACTTTTGGTAGCTATTCCTCCAGCTGTTGTTTGTATTGATTGTCATGACAAACTTGTTAAAGCAGATAATATTTCCTTTAGTAAAGTACCATTGCCTGTTGCAGTTCCTTCAACATCTAAGGTGCAGAATGTTCCTGATAATATAAGAGATTTTGTTTCTGAATCCATAAAGAAGGCTATGTCTGTTATTTCTCCTTCTAGTAAACGTAAAAAATCTTTTAAAACTTCTCTCCCTACAGATGAATTTTTAAATGAACATCATCATTCTGATTCTGATGACTCCTCTGGTTCAGAGGATTCTGTCTCAGAGGTTGATGCTGATAAATCTTCATATTTATTTAAAATGGAATTTATTCGTTCTTTACTTAAAGAAGTACTAATTGCTTTAGAAATAGAGGATTCTGGTCCTCTTGATACTAATTCTAAACGTTTGGATAAGGTATTTAAAGCCCCTGTGGTTATTCCAGAAGTTTTTCCTGTTCCTAATGCTATTTCTGCAGTAATTTCCAAAGAATGGGATAAATTGGGTAATTCATTTACTCCTTCTAAACGTTTTAAGCATTTATATCCTGTGCCGTCTGACAGATTAGAATTTTGGGACAAGATCCCTAAAGTTGATGGGGCTATTTCTACCCTTGCTAAACGTACTACTATTCCTACGTCAGATGGTACTTCGTTTAAGGATCCTCTAGATAGGAAAATTGAATCCTTTCTTAGAAAAGCTTATCTGTGTTCAGGTAATCTTCTTAGACCTGCTATATCTTTGGCTGATGTTGCTGCAGCTTCAACTTTTTGGTTGGAAACTTTAGCGCAACAAGTAACACATCGTGATTCTCATGATATTATTATTCTTCTTCAGCATGCTAATAATTTTATCTGTGATGCCATTTTTGATATTATCAGAGTTGATGTCAGGTTTATGTCTCTAGCTATTTTAGCTAGAAGAGCTTTATGGCTTAAAACTTGGAATGCTGATATGGCTTCTAAATCAACTTTACTTTCCATTTCTTTCCAGGGTAACAAATTATTTGGTTCTCAGTTGGATTCCATTATTTCAACTGTTACTGGTGGGAAAGGAACTTTTTTACCACAGGATAAAAAATCTAAAGGTAAAAACAGGGCTAATAATCGTTTTCGTTCCTTTCGTTTCAACAAAGAACAAAAGCCTGATCCTTCATCCTCAGGAGCAGTTTCAGTTTGGAAACCATCTCCAGTCTGGAATAAATCCAAGCCAGCTAGAAAGGCAAAGCCTGCTTCTAAGTCCACATGAAGGTGCGGCCCTCATTCCAGCTCAGCTGGTAGGGGGCAGGTTACGTTTTTTCAAGGAAATTTGGATCAATTCTGTTCACAATCTTTGGATTCAGAGCATTGTTTCAGAAGGGTACAGAATTGGTTTCAAGATGAGACCTCCTGCAAAGAGATTTTTTCTTTCCCGTGTCCCAGTAAATCCAGTAAAAGCTCAAGCATTTCTGAAATGTGTTTCAGATCTAGAGTTGACTGGAGTAATTATGCCAGTTCCAGTTCCGGAACAGGGGATGGGGTTTTATTCAAATCTCTTCATTGTACCAAAGAAGGAGAATTCCTTCAGACCAGTTCTGGATCTAAAAATATTGAATCGTTATGTAAGGATACCAACGTTCAAGATGGTAACTGTAAGGACTATCTTGCCTTTTGTTCAGCAAGGGAATTATATGTCCACAATAGATTTACAGGATGCATATCTGCATATTCCGATTCATCCAGATCATTATCAGTTCCTGAGATTCTCTTTTCTGGACAAGCATTACCAGTTTGTGGCTCTGCCGTTTGGCCTAGCTACAGCTCCAAGAATTTTTACAAAAGTTCTCGGTGCCCTTCTGTCTGTAATCAGAGAACAGGGTATTGTGGTATTTCCTTATTTGGACGATATCTTGGTACTTGCTCAGTCTTTACATTTAGCAGAATCTCATACGAATCGACTTGTGTTGTTTCTTCAAGATCATGGTTGGAGGATCAATTTACCAAAAAGTTCTTTGATTCCTCAGACAAGGGTAACCTTTCTGGGTTTCCAGATGGATTCAGTGTCCATGACTCTGTCTTTAACAGACAAGAGACGTCTAAAATTGATTGCAGCTTGTCGAAACCTTCAGTCACAATCATTCCCTTCGGTAGCCTTATGCATGGAAATTCTAGGTCTTATGACTGCTGCATCGGACGCGATCCCCTTTGCTCGTTTTCACATGCGACCTCTTCAGCTCTGTATGCTGAAGCAATGGTGCAAGGATTACACGAAGATATCTCAAACAATATCTTTAAAATCGTTTGTTCGACACTCTCTAACATGGTGGACAGATCACCATCGTTTAATTCAGGGGGCTTCTTTTGTGCTTCCGACCTGGACTGTAATTTCAACAGATGCAAGTCTCACAGGTTGGGGAGCTGTGTGGGGATCTCTGACGGCACAAGGAGTTTGGGAATCTCAGGAGGTGAGATTACCGATCAATATTTTGGAACTCCGTGCAATTTTCAGAGCTCTTCAGTTTTGGCCTCTTCTGAAGAGAGAATCGTTCATTTGTTTTCAGACAGACAATGTCACAACTGTGGCATACATCAATCATCAAGGAAGGACTCACAGTCCTCTGGCTATGAAAGAAGTATCTCGAATTTTGGTTTGGGCGGAATCCAGCTCCTGTCTAATCTCTGCGGTTCATATCCCAGGTATAGACAATTGGGAAGCGGATTATCTCAGTCGCCAAACGTTGCATCCGGGCGAATGGTCTCTTCACCCAGAGGTATTTCTTCAGATTGTTCAAATGTGGGAACTTCCAGAAATAGATCTGATGGCGTCCCATCTAAACAAGAAACTTCCCAGGTATCTGTCCAGATCCCGGGATCCTCAGGCGGAGGCAGTGGATGCATTATCACTTCCTTGGAAGTATCATCCTGCCTATATCTTTCCGCCTCTAGTTCTTCTTCCAAGAGTAATCTCCAAGATTCTGAAGGAATGCTCGTTTGTTCTGCTGGTAGCTCCGGCATGGCCTCACAGGTTTTGGTATGCGGATCTTGTCCGGATGGCCTCTTGCCAACCGTGGACTCTTCCGTTAAGACCAGACCTTCTGTCACAAGGTCCTTTTTTCCATCAGGATCTGAAATCCTTAAATTTAAAGGTATGGAGATTGAACGCTTGATTCTTGGTCAAAGAGGTTTCTCTGACTCTGTGATTAATACTATGTTACAGGCTCGTAAATCTGTATCTCGAGAGATATATTATAGAGTCTGGAAGACTTATATTTCTTGGTGTCTTTCTCATCATTTTTCTTGGCATTCTTTTAGAATACCGAGAATTTTACAGTTTCTTCAGGATGGTCTAGATAAGGGTTTGTCCGCAAGTTCTTTGAAAGGACAAATCTCTGCTCTTTCTGTTCTTTTTCACAGAAAGATTGCTATTCTTCCTGATATTCATTGTTTTGTACAAGCTTTGGTTCGTATAAAACCTGTCATTAAGTCAATTTCTCCTCCTTGGAGTTTGAATTTGGTTCTGGGAGCTCTTCAAGCTCCTCCGTTTGAACCTATGCATTCATTGGACATTAAATTACTTTCTTGGAAAGTTTTGTTCCTTTTGGCCATCTCTTCTGCCAGAAGAGTTTCTGAATTATCTGCTCTTTCTTGTGAGTCTCCTTTTCTGATTTTTCATCAGGATAAGGCGGTGTTGCGAACTTCTTTTGAATTTTTACCTAAAGTTGTGAATTCCAACAACATTAGTAGAGAAATTGTGGTTCCTTCATTATGTCCTAATCCTAAGAATTCTAAGGAGAAATCGTTGCATTCTTTGGATGTTGTTAGAGCTTTGAAATATTATGTTGAAGCTACGAAATCTTTCCGTAAGACTTCTAGTCTATTTGTTATCTTTTCCGGTTCTAGAAAAGGCCAGAAAGCTTCTGCCATTTCTTTGGCATCTTGGTTGAAATCTTTAATTCATCTTGCCTATGTTGAGTCGGGTAAAACTCCGCCTCAGAGAATTACAACTCATTCTACTAGGTCAGTTTCTACTTCCTGGGCATTTAGGAATGAAGCTTCGGTTGACCAGATTTGCAAAGCAGCAACTTGGTCCTCTTTGCATACTTTTACTAAATTCTACCATTTTGATGTATTTTCTTCTTCTGAAGCAGTTTTTGGTAGAAAAGTACTTCAGGCAGCGGTTTCAGTTTGAATCTTCTGCTTATGTTTTTCGTTAAACTTTATTTTGGGTTTGGATTGTTTTCAGCAGGAATTGGCTGTCTTTATTTTATCCCTCCCTCTCTAGTGACTCTTGTGTGGAAAGATCCACATCTTGGGTAGTCATTATCCCATACGTCACTAGCTCATGGACTCTTGCTAATTACATGAAAGAAAACATAATTTATGTAAGAACTTACCTGATAAATTCATTTCTTTCATATTAGCAAGAGTCCATGAGGCCCGCCCTTTTTTTGTGGTGGTTATGATTTTGTATAAAGCACAATTATTCCAATTCCTTATTTTATATGCTTTCGCACTTTTTTATCACCCCACTTCTTGGCTATTCGTTAAACTGAATTGTGGGTGTGGTGAGGGGTGTATTTATAGGCATTTTGAGGTTTGGGAAACTTTGCCCCTCCTGGTAGGAATGTATATCCCATACGTCACTAGCTCATGGACTCTTGCTAATATGAAAGAAATGAATTTATCAGGTAAGTTCTTACATAAATTATGTTATTTAGTGTTTGAAAGATCTACAGATTGTCTCATGGAATGTGCAAGATGTGGACAAGTAATGAAGCAACTGAAATCAACAGTAGCTCGTGATCATTCTGAAAAATGGTGTAGAAATATGTCTAAAACTGCAAATATGACCAATTTTCAAAAACAAAAATTTGTTCAAGAGTCAAAATCAAAGAGAGTCACAGCGATAAAAAGTATGTCAACTTTTTTTAAAAGGGATGCCAAAGAGGAACAGAATGACATCAATCTGGCCTTTTGTTTGGCTAAAGCCAAACTACCATTTACTGCTGGCGTTGTTTTTAAAGAAGTTGCAGTAAAAATTGATCCAAAATCCATACCATTTCAACACCTACACTGTAGTGCCAGAACAGTAGCAAGAAACACTGAACACATAGGTGACTATATGTTCAGTGAGACAATTAGAGCAGTAAAAAAGGCCCCTTTCATTAATTTAATATGTGATGAAAGCACTGACCATAGTGATAAAAGTCAGCTGATTATTTACCACCGCTATGTAGATACTGATAAAGCTGAAATTTGTACCGATTTTTTAAGCTTAATTGAGATATCAGAACGTTGTAATGCTGAAAATCTAACTGCATAGATTGCTTGGAGAAAGAGCAAAATCAATATCCTACCCAAAAAATTGTTGGGTTTACATCAGATGGTGCATCTGTAATGCTAGCAAAACGTGAAAGTGTGTCAAAGAAGCTGAAGGATCACTTTGGAGATTTATTTGTGCAACACTGTATGACTCATCGGCAAGCATTAATGGCTAAAGATGCCGAAAGCGTTATTCCTGACTTTGTTGAGGATAGCATTAAAGCAACCTTAAAACACTTCTCTGGAGCTGCAAGAAAAAAAGAGTTCAGACAGATCTGTGAGTTAAATGAAGAGGACTATACAAATTTAATAACATACAAAAAAATTCGCTGGTTAAGCTTAGCAGCATGTGTTGAAAGATTTGTGAGTTTACGTGAGTCTCTAGTTCAGTATTTTGAGAGAGAATCATTTGAGAATGGGCCAACAAATTACAAAAGTAGCTGTCAAAATATTTGTGAAATGTTACAGTCACCAAAGTTTATCCTTTACTTACATTTTCTAAATTGGGTTTTACCTCTTCTAGCATCCATGAATTTATCTTTACAGAAAGAGAACTCTGACCTTTACAGTGCATATTGCTGTTTGGAAAAATACTGCAAGGTTATTCTAAAACCGTTTAAAAATTGTTCTTCTCTTCTTGAAACTGCACAGGAAAATTACATCTCTCCTTCAGAGCTGTGTATTCCTAGTGACCAACTCAATAGAATGTTTTTAGAATGTGAAGAACAGCAATACCTGTCCAAAAATGACATTCTTCAAGTTAAAAATACATTTATTGAGTATGCCAAAAAACTTGAACAGGCTTTTAAATCAAGGTTTCCAGAAAGTAAATTGGTTAAATGTATGCAGTTCTTAAACCCCTGCAATGTTAAACCACCTCTTTGTGACATGAAAAAACTTTTTGACAGATTTTCAAACCATATTAATTCTAAAGAGGTAGAAAAGGAGTACACCTTATACTGTGAAGATGATGCTGTCAAGACCCTGTACACCTCTGACCATTGTTCCAGTAACATAGTCAAATTGTGGAGTTCTTTATTCAAATCACTTGATTGTGAATATATTGAACTCTGTAAACTGTCTATTTTGCTGTTAACACTGAGCCCTGATACATGCTGCTGTGAGCGAGGCTTCAGCCATATGAATGCCATCAAAACCTCTACCAGAAATCGACTTGAGAACTGTCGTGTTGATGCATGTTTGCGTATTGCTACATCCTCCATAACAACAAAGGACTTTGATGCTGCTGCTGCATCTCAATACGACCAAAAAAAGTAAAAGTTAATAATAATTTTTAAAACAATTTAATACCAGTATGTCACAAGCAGTCTTTAAATAAATATTACTTTAAACTTGTTTGATTGGATCACTCATTTGTACTTGTGGAACTAGACAGCAAAGTGCTGCTCGTCTGACTTATAGAAACGTTGAATGTGTCTGTAGATAGGAACCATTTGGCCCATCTATTCTGCCCAATTTCCTAAATACTTTCATTAGTTCCTGTCCTTATCTTATCTAGCATAGCCTTATGCCTATCGCATGCATGTTTAAACTCAAAGAGAGGGTTTTTTGATGTTTTTAATTTTAAATGTACCTTGGTGTCCTTCACTAAAGTCTGTACTTTTGAAAATGTCCGCCATAGCCTTGGTCCGTGCCTATCCCTGATTGTAACTTAGGTTAGGTTTTATTTTACAGGTAAATTTGTATTTATTTTAGCTAGGTAGTTATTAGTTAATAACTATTTAGTAACTATTCCACCTAGTTAAAATAAATACAAACTTGCCTGTAAAATAAAAATAAACCCTAAGCTAGCTACAATGTAACTATTAGTTATATTGTAGCTATCTTAGGGTTTATTTTATAGGTAAGTATTTAGTTTTAAATAGGAATAATTTAGTAATGATAGTAATTTTATTTCGATTTATTTAAATTATATTTAAGTTAGGGGTGTTAGGGTTAGACTTAGGTTTAAAGGGTTAATAAATTTAGAATAGTGGTGGCGACGTTGGGGACGGCAGATTAGGGGTTAATAAATGTAGGTAGTTGGCGACGATGTTGGGGGCAGCAGATTAGGGGTTAATAAATTTAATGTAGGTTGCAGCGATGTCCGGAGCTGAAGATTAGGGGTTAATAAGTATAATGTAGGCGGGGCGATGTTAGGGGCGGCAGATTAAGGGTTAATAATATTTAACTAGTGTTTGCAGGAGTGCGGCGGTTTAGGGGTTAATA